>NC_081190.1:80114247-80149247 GCF_902713425.1 Acipenser ruthenus
CATCTGACCACAGCATCATAAAGAGGGAGCTGTGTAGTTCCTTAAAAATATAGCCCTTTGTGCGCAAAATGTATTATTTCAGCTACAAAATATGCACCCATGTTTGACTCCACTGAGGTGTAACAGCTTTTGTCTCCAGTTGCAGGCACTTTATAATGTTTGTCTTAAGTAGATGACTTGCACATAAGACATAGCAATTGAACTGCGAGCCTCTAAAGACTGATATGGACTGATGCTTATTCTTCATTAAATACAAATCAAAAAAGAAATTACAGTATTACAGTATTTTTTTTCAGTTCATATAAATGGTATCCCTTATTCGGTAATGCTTTATATTGCGTGGCGTAAATTTATATTACATAGATATGCAATTGCATATTAAATTAATGTTAAATTAATATTTAATAGATATGCAATTGATATGAAATGTACGTTCAATTATTCCTTGTTACTTTCCATTAACATTTGTCAGATTAACTGTATTTTCAATAAGGATATGTAAACAATGGGAAATTATTACATATTTTCAAGGGTAACAAAACGTAATATAAATGGACGTGATATGCAATTACATTTTCAATCGACATTTGGTTAACATTTAGCAAGAAACCAGCTATTGCATATTTATTCAATATGAATTTAACATTAATTTAATATGCAATTGCATATCTATTTAATATGAATTTATGCCACGCAATATAAAGCATTACCGCTTATTCTATAAGTCTTTTCTTATTATATTCCTGTAAACTGGTTTCTGGTGGGGGGTGAAGCATTTTCCATACAGCCCTCCTTCCCTATCACTAATATTATTTTGAACATTGTATTGATTGTATCTAATAATCTAATATTTGTGATGGTTCTCAGTTAGGTTTCTTGGAATATAGCAACAATAACTTGATTAATATCGAAACATATTAATAGCTTCAAATTAGTCACAAAACGTATTACTCATAGGCATCAACTGGATTTTGAAATTAATGTTATGAAGTACAAAAGTTAGTATGAAAACATTTTTCTTATTTTTTTTTAAAAAAACGTGTTTCTCAAAACCTAGCCCATAGTACAAATGCATTAGTTACAACTCATAAGCGAAAACATCATTCTATTAACACACTTAACGAATGAATATCCCAAAAGCATTTGTGACAGACAAATTCTGACACGTTCAGCTTGTGGAACAGGAACAGTTTGGGCCTTTTCACCAAATCATTTTTGTTCCATTTCTGTTCTAGCATGGCTGACAGCGATTTGGGGATGCTGTTTGTGCATTGTGGTGATTTATTTTTTTAGACATAAAGTTTCATGCAGTTGTAACATCATATGTAATAAACAATAACTGGAAGCTGCTAGAGACTGGAAAATGCTGGCAGATGTTGGTCAACGGCTTATTTTTCCACCTGAGATTGCCACCACTAACCTTCGACCAGATATTGTCTTGTGGTCTGGATCAGCACGTCTTGTTCACCTGGTAGAGTTAACAGTGCCATGGGAGGATGCTGTAGATGCGGCGTATGAGAGGAAGAAACTGCGGTATGCTCAACTAGCCACTGAAGCGGAACAGCGAGGATGGAGAGTTCGGGTTTACCCAGTGGAAGTGGGTTGTCGAGGATTTGTGGCACACTCTACAACCCGGTTTCTCAGAGACGTCGGATTCAGTGGCCAAGAGTTGCGTCGCACAGTGAAGAACTTATCTGAAGCAGCAGAGAGGAGCAGCAACTGGCTGTGGTTGAGACGGAAAGATTCTGGCTGGGGATCTCAAGCACTATAGAAAGAAAGAAACGCTGATGTACAGGTAAGTAAGCTGGGCTGAGTTGAGTGGGGGACAGAGGGGGGTGATGCTGGGACGCCAGAATCACCGTCGAGCCCTCTTGAGGTGTCGTGGGCTAGTCGGCGAAACACTGAGGATGGCAGGTGCCCACTTGAAAACCCCAGAGATGTACCCTACTTAGCTCAATCCAGACGGTTGTCATGCTGATGCGCTGGGGAGGCCGCACTGTGGTTGATCTCCGGAGCCAGCATCGCAGCCGTTGTGTGTGCTGATGCGCCAGGGAGGCAAAATAAGCTGATCCCTGGAGCCAGCATTACACTTCAGCCATTAACACCAGACAGAAGGATATCTACATCATCATATGGAAGGAAACGTAAATGGATGGAGACACATATGGATCACATTAGTTTACTGTAAAGCTACGTCTTAGTTGGTGCTTATCTTGGCGAGATCCGAGTTCAAATCAGCATGAAGTTTTAACATCTACTCTCCTGTAATGGAAATCATAACATTAATATTATGGGTCAAATATATACAAACATCTTGCTATACAGTACAGACCTTCGTAAATGGATGCTACTTAATGGATTTTGCCAGTATAGCATGTAATTTATCTATGAGAATGCAGTGAATTAGCAGTAGGCCTACATCTATGCCCAAAAGTTTTGCCACTATAAATAATTTTGCTTCATAGTGTCGAATGAAGCCTGTGGAATAATGCTACGTTAACATATTGAATTACATACAATTTACAAATGTGACATTTCGAAATCCAACATGCCTTAAATACTACTGTACAACTATTATGGTTTCTGGTAGACTTGTGTGATATGGTTCTGTAGTTTCTTTGGTTACATGGTGTTAAATAAAATGTCTAAATTGTCTTAGTCTAGGTTTTCTTTTTTAAGAATGTCTCAATCCAAAAAAAAAAAAAAAAAAAAATGTAGGTGATTCAACATTTTGGCTATAGTCTGTATCTGTGGAGCTCCACTATGTTTCACAGTGTGGAACCTCCCCACCCCTCCACCCCCAAATTATTTTAAATCTGGACATTCATTATGATTTTAGTCTCATTGAAATACTAAGGGTCAGCCACAGACTCACTGTATCACCAAAGGGGATTGCCACCTGACTTCCTCGTGCTTGGGTCCTCTTAGCTGTAAACTTGTGTAGAAGCAGGATCACACTCTACACGAGGTTGGGTTTACCCTGGGTTCATAATTAAAAAAGAAATATATATATATATATATATATATATATATATATATATATATATATATATATATATATATATATATATATTAAACATATATCTTGAATGCACTGTATGCTTCAGTTTCAGTTAAATCTGGTAACAACAATGTGATGTGACTAAGCTTCAGTTATTATGGAATAGATAGATAATAAAAAAATACAAGCAAATAAATAATTTGGATGAAGTAAGTTTAATGAAATTATGTTTACAATAACAGCTTATGTTCATGTTTTTTTCAGTTACAAGACATTATTTGTCTACATTATTCAATTACAATTACCCAGAGGAGCAGTGTTAGGTGTAAGGGGTAGGGGGGTTAATTGGTTTCGATGGGTCTTATTTTTATTTTGACAACTTTAAGTGAGTAGTCTTGAGACTTGAAAGTCAATCCTTCTTCAGGCTGCGGGCCTGAATGTCTCGAATACTTCTACTTTTCTGTTCAGAAAAGTGACCTCCCTTACTTGAGCTACTGCTTACTACAGTGGTCTTCGAATATGATGAGGAACCTTTCCCATCATGCTTTTGGCTGTCAACAGGGAAAACTGTTTCTGTACGGAAAGCACTAAAGTCTTCCCCAAAATGGCTTTCGAAATCCCCATCACCTCTGCCCAAGTCAGAGTGTACAACTGTTTTAACTCTTGAGTGATCGGGAAGCTCTCTAGTGGAGGTGGTTACTACAGAAGAGCCGCCACCACCCCGAACCTCTTTGGTACTCGTGGATGAACTTGAGTGTTTGTTGAAGAAAGAATGTAAGTTGGGGAAGCGATCAGAGATGCCATCTACCCCCCCTGAGGTACCAGACACCGTCGTTGTAAAGCTACCACTGTCACCCTTTCCCTCTTTGACAGATGAATGCGAAGCATCATCAGTGCCCAAGCTTTCTAAGTGGTCACATTCTGGGGAGCCACCTGTCATTTCAATGGTCTCCACCGGACCATCTTTTGTGTAGACAATTCTCTTTTTGATGGTTTTGGTGCATGTGAGCACTTTAGTGTGGGTAGTAACAGATGAACCTGGGGTTGATTCTTCAGTGATACCGGTTTGTTTGGTGACTTTGTCACCAGATGAAGAGCCCATTGAAACACTACCTGACCCAACGCCTGGAGTGGCCGGGAGTGGAGTAATCTCATAGTCTGCTGTTTCTAAGGACAGTCGGAGTTGCTCTACGTTTCCGAATATGCTTTTCTCTCCACCTTCAGTAGCCAGTGTGGACTTGTATACAGATACTGTTTCATCCCCCCTCATGGGCCTCATCTTGACTATTCTCATGGAGTTTGCATTTTCAACTTTCTGCAAATTTATGTTTTCTATCTGAGATATTTGTTTTTCCAGGGTTACATAACTCTCTGTGTTGACATTGTAAACAAAAGCACTTGCACATGAGCCTTTGCAAGATCGAATCTTTATGTCAATGTCCACCTAAAACGGAAATAAAAATGGAAAATGAGTTTTCAATAAAAAAAGAAATACAAGCATAAGACACTCTACTCTTAGTAGCAAAAATATTTTTGTGGTTACTGAATACTTTGAAGTTCTTTAGAGAGCAATGCAAATCATTTTTATAATTTAGTTAATACTATATATACTGTATGTATATATATATATATATATATATATATATATATATATATATATATATATATATATATATATATATATATATATGGATGGGAGTTCCCGGGGGGCAGCGCACAATTGGCCGAGTGCCGCTTGGGGGGGGGGGTGGGTTTAGGACACCCTGGCCAACCTAAACCCTCCCCCCACCCCAGGTGGCACTCGGCCAGTTGTGCGCTGCCCCCTGGGAACTTCCATCCACAGTCGGCAATGGAATAGCCTGGACTTGAACCGGCGACATCCAAGCTGTAGGGCGCATCCTGCACTCCACTTGGAGTGCCTTTACTGGATGCGCCACTCGGGAACCCATTACATTTTAATAATGTAGATGATTGACATGTAACAATACTGCAATAAGGGGCTGTCAACACACCTGTGCAGTCTTTTTGGTATATTAAATACATATAAGAACATAAGAAAAGTTTGGCAACTATAAAAGGTCATTCAGCACATCAAGGCTCGTCCCGTGTTAGCATACCTTTCTCCTCTACTGGGGGGAACTAATTTAAAACCACAGAATGTAGTCTTTTTTTAATGTTCCCAGTGTTTTAGATATACTTTAAGAACAGATCATACTACTATAAAAACTATATACTGTAAGCAGGACATAATGGTGCATTCAGTTTAGTAAAATGAATTACTGTATTCAGTTTAGTAAAATGAATTACTGTATTCTCTCTATATAGTATATAATCTTCACATGTATTTATTTTACCTCAAGTGCTTGCATTGTATCAACTTGTTCTCGGATTTTGTCCTTTAATGCTATAAGTGCGCTGAGCTGGTTGTCAATTTTTAGCTTCAGATCAACAATTCTTCTACGTAATTGGTCAGCCAGATTAACATACTTATTATCGTTTCCTGCAATAACAAACAAACAAACAAACACAAATTAATAAATAAGCAACAAACATAAACAAAAGTACATAATAATGAAAGAGGCAGTAAAAAAAAATGCCCATAAAAGTCAATATATTACAGTTTGCCAATGAATGATACAGTGCAGAAGACAGAACATTAGAACATTCTAAAATAAGTGTCTTCCAAACAAATGTACATATAAATACAGTGCTCCTCCTTGGTACTGCACCATGGCAGTTGTCTCCCATTTGTCCCATAATGCCATTCCACTAGCACTTTCAGAACACACATAGCACAGTCTTGTAACTATGGCTCTAGCTGTAGCGTTATAAAGTGGGAGTACTAGACCAAAGCCACAGTGTCCATATAGTCCTGTTAAGAATGTGTTCAGCTATTTTTATACATTCTTTCTATATCATCCTGGTGTACACTGTGTAACTACAAAACTGGTGTACAGGTAGCAGTGTTATAAAAGTAGAATTTTAAATATACCTATGACAGAGGACGTTATGAGAAATTACAGATACTGGGTATTATTGGAATTATTTTCCTTGCCATATTAACAGTATAACAAAGACCCCACACTCAACATATACTTAAAAAAGTTGTACACTTGCCTGAATCTAAGACGAGTTGTTCTCTTATGTAATCATAGGTTTGTTTGGTGAACTGATCGGTAGATTTGTACCTGTTCCTGTTTTCCTCTAAAAATTTTCGAATTCTGTCAATTCTTTGAGCGATATCCCGATCTGTCTGGCTTAAAAGCCCCTGTATTCTACAGCCAGATGGACATTTGGGGCCCTATTGCAAATTAAAGAATGAAACAAACAAAAATGCATATACATTAACACAGAGGGAAATGGCTTTAATAGGATCAAATAAATATGATCAATGTGTTATGCAAATGAAATTTATGACACAAATGATTGAGGTTTCACAAGGGAAAGTCTCAAAAGCGATGTGTTTGGATCATTTTGTAGAGCAGATTTTTCTGCTGATTTCCACCCTGAAAGAAATAAGAATCTGTCCTTGTAAAGGTTTACCATAGTAAAAGCACAGCAAAGTGTAATAAAGCATGGTAAAAGTATGGTAAAGCACAGGTAATCATTGTAAATCATTACCCATAGGAATAGTAAAGCAGATTAAAAAACATGTCAAACAATGTTAAACTATTGAAAATGCATAATATAACCTTGAGAAATGCTTGGGAAAAGGGCACGATTCCCGTGGGAAGAACACACACAGTCAGAGCATTTTTATAATAAAAAGTCGATAATTGATTTTGTTTGGTACAATGGTTTCTTAAAGAAAAAAAAGAAAAAATAAACACTCACTGATTCTCACATTTAAATCACATAGAAATGCATTAAATATCTACCATAAAAAGCACATCTGTTTGCTAGGGGCTATTTTTTTTCTTAGATACAATGATCATATTCCATTCCAGAGGTGATATCCTAATACAATATTACATTAGAATACTCTATGATGTATAATATAGTTCATGAATTACATTTGCCAATCTTAATTATCGTATAGTTTATCCATATAATAATAAAACTGTTTCTTGAAATACTTATTTATTTTCACTTCATAAGAATTTTTTTTTACAGTTCTTCCTTTGATGCACCAACACAAGTTTTCATGTACTGTAACACTAAAGTCTGAAAATACTAAAATCTACACATTATAAAAAATACAAGTGTATAGCTAACATGAACATCAACCTAATAAATGCAACTAAATCCTTTTAAATCATTATTGATTGGCTGGGTTGATAGCGCTAATCTAATAAAGATGCATTTCAGCAGCACTGAAAATACTCATTGTGTCATATATGAAGTGAGAATGTCTTACCCAGTCATCGTCTGTACAGGCAGCCCATTCTTTTTCAGTTACACACTCACTTTTGTGACCCTGTTCTACAACCCTGGGTCCTCTTCCTTGGGCAATGTCTTCAAAAGAAATGTCCTTTGACTGAACATAGATAAATACACGAATAGATGAATATTGACAGTCCATTAGCTGCATTTGATTATTACTAGTCATTCTGAAACTAAATATAACACAAGATATTTAACATTGACAAACACATGTAACACCTAAACTGATGTTTCTTCAATCACAGTAAATGTGACTAAATATGTTCTTATAATGAAATGTGGTTTGACACTAGAAGTACTCCCTGCTCTAGAGTGACCTGTTCACTGGGATTCAGTGGGATTCTCATCATACTGTCTGTAAGGTACCCATCTTCTAATCAAATGTTTGCAGTTGTTTTATAAACAGTATATGCATATAAATAACACAAAGATTATTTTAAAAAAATCTAGCCAATTTACCAGCCTGCCCAAATATTCTAACTTCAGACTTATAGCTTTACACCTTACTCTTTATTTAATGAAACCCCAAGACTTAATGTCAAGCTAATTACCAAGATATATTTTTTCCCCTGGTAAAATGGTAATGGTTGCTGCTTTAATCTTTGCAAAGTTATCATTCATTCACCACAGAAGAAAAATAAAAGAAAATCACCCTACCCATGCTGTTATGAAGACACCTAGCAAACAGCAGAGGAGGTGTAACTGTCTCATCGTTCCTGTTGTGAGTCTGCAGAAGAGTTCAAATGATAAATCTCCCTGCTTCTGCTTCCAATTTGAACCCCTTTCTGACCAACGTAAGATTAGTCACTTTGTGTGTACAGTGCCAACAAGGTTCCTGTAAATGATTAATTGAACTTTCTTTGCATTTTATCAGAGGTGGTTAGTTTTGGCTGAACCTGCTGGCCTGATGTTCTGCTGACACAACAGAAAAGGGGGGTCAGTGTCAGAGAAGTAGCTATCGATTTTTTGAATTTACACAGAAAAGACACAGGGTTCATTTCTAAACATCTATGTACATAGACCACCCCCACCCTCAGGAAATCTTTTTGGAACAGGCAATTGATCTACACACTTATCTAGAGATTGAACATTTGTAATATTTGTACAACAGAGTTTGAAAACATTGTGTTCTTTCATTGCGTATTGCAAAACAATGTTACCACTCTGACAGGATTGACTGAGTGTTTATCATTTCTAGTAAAATATATAGTGGAACATAATATTACCACGCATGATTGCTGTGTTATATCACACAAAAATAAAAGAAGAAAAGGTTACTTTACATCCTTGCCAAGTAACTTCAATCTACATGTTAGCTACTACTGTATAATACAGCTGTGGCCAAAAGTTGTGCATGACCCTATAGAATTAACTCATTTTAAATAAAGTCGAATAAAGCCTGCTGAATAATGTTATGATAACATAGTGAAATACATATTGTTTTGTAGGTTTTCATGAAAAACTGACAAAAATTGAAAAATGTGACTTTTCAAAATCTAGTACTGTACTACTATTATGGCTTCCATTTTTTTATTTTTAAATGATGTCTCAGTGCTAAAATTCTAGGAGATGCAGAACTGTTGGCCTCAGCTGTACATCTGTATTGATAACCATTGCTGTTGATGAAATTAAATAACTGGCGAGAATTTAATTGTTTGCTAAAGCTTACATGATTTAGCATCTTTCTGAAAACAACAAAAAGCTGTTTACTGTTCTGTGGGAGTTTTGGCATTCTTCATTTAACCCACAAACATGGCTTTCTGCAATGTTGACTCTGCCAAGACAAGTATCAATTTGAATGATTCACTTATTCAGATCCTTTTTCCTATTTCTTACAGAGGGGGCAGTGATTTATTTAAGGGATAACAATATATTTATAAGTAGCCTGAATGAGACAATATAGGCATCAAAGCTGTCCACCAGCTGTCCCTTTGGGTATCACTGCCCTTGTGAGCACACTAAACAACTGAGCCCCTGATGCCTAAGTAGGGTAACCCCAGTATTATGGGCATCCCTTATGTGGGATTTCTTACCCATAGGCTCTATTTTAGCAATCCTGCTTACATTGCATTAGCATATAAACATTGTTTTTATTCATTTCATACAATTCATAAATACCAAAATATTTAGAAAGCATGTGGTCTTCAGGTAGAACTACACATTTTACAAACAATATCTATGTCCCTTACCTATTGCATGATTTCATATGTTCCAATAATTGTGGTGGGTAGTGTGTAGGGCATAGACTAGTCAGGATATACTATATTGAATTTAATCTGGCTACATGATTTGAAATTGTAATTATGATTGATAAATGAATTGAACGATTCTTCCAGGTATTTTCAAAAAGTTATCTTTGTGTGAGCTGGTAATTTGTTATGTCATGTCTCTAATCCTGTGCTTGTGTTCCTATCATTGCAGTCATAAAACCATACATTTCCTATTACTGGGGAAGTGGGTGCAGGTCCACCCCTTAAAGTTTGGAGGGCTATGGGGGAATATCTAGATGGGACAAGATTTTAATTGTAATGTCACTTTAACATAAATACTTTAACACAGCACAGTTTAAACATGCCAACTTCATTGATTGAAAAACAACAACAAACAAACAAAAAACTACATGTAATACAATTGATTCGCTCTACTCATTGGAATAGATGCAAAAGAATTGATATATTTTTCCATTGCCTTTAAACAAGAGTTTTTGTGTGTGTTTGCTGTCAAAATCAATGCAGGTACAGTATGTGAATATTATATCAAACATTCCTGTCTTCAGCTGTGGTAGCGTTCTGGACCTAAGAGAAGGAAGGGTCTTCACCACTTGGTCCTTCTAATTGTTCAATGTGCCAATTTTCAGTTATTACAGCCAGGGGTTAAATTGGTGCGAAATGGTCTGGAACAGTGTTCCGCCTCTTCAGGATTCCGTTCCTGGTCTTCTGATTGAAAGTAGGATTCCATTCCCAATCTACTGATAGAAAGTAAAAAATTACCAATTACAGAGCACCCACTAGTATACAGTTACAGCAACTGTTTGATGCTACACTCAGAATATATAGTAAAATGATGTGCCAATGAATAAAATGATTTATTCAGTTATAATTTTGATGGTTATAGGTGCGTGTGTCCTCTGTTGTACCAATCTGCTACGCCAGCCCCGATCACAAGACGGCCAAGTTAGAATGCATACCGAATTAACTCATTAGAAACATTGCTACAAACAGCATTTAAATACTGTATCATCCACGCTTTACTCTCTTACCATAAAATGATGATGCAATCTTTCTGATCAATAGTTCTGAGTTCTGTTATGCTAATGAGATTTTTAGACAATCAAGCAACGCAATATGTTACTATTTCTCCTGAACACAAAGCAAAGAAAACATGGCTTAATAACAAGGGCATGCCAGCAAAATGGTAGCTAGTTTTCTTATATAACCAATCTTATAATGGCTTAATTATATTGGTTTAAGTTTTATAGACATAGATCTGGTTTTGTAACTGAATGTGAGCTCATTTTATAGAACAACCTCCTTGTGCTCCGTCCTTCAGATGAGATGTAAAACCAAGGTCCTATTGTACGTGACTCTGCAGCAGTTGTTGATGCATAGTTCACCACCTAGTCTCTGCAAGTCACTTTGGATAAAAGCGTCTGCTAAATGATCATAATAGTGGCTTTTAACAAACAAAAACTAACAACTGGGGGTTCCTGAGTGGCGCATCTGGTAAAAGCACTGTGCCCAGTTTGAATCCAAGCTATGTCACTGCCGACCATGGACGGGAGTTCCCAGGGGGCACAATTGGCCAAACGCTGCCCGGGCGTGGTAGGGGTTAGGTCAGCTGGGGAGTCCTTGTCTCACCGCACACCAGCGACCCCTGTGGTTGACTGGTCACTTGCCAACTCCACAAAGTAGGAAGTCGCCAGAGGAACCTCACAAAGTCACTAGATGTCACTATTTAGACATTCTAAAGTCGCCAAAAATGTTGCTAAAAAACAGATTTTTTTCAAATTTGTCTGACACCATTTTTCAAAGGGATAACAAGATTACAACCTTTAGACATTAATTGGAGGTGACCACAGGGCAGAGTGTAATTTAATAAAATAAACATGCTCCTACTTGTGTCAGGTGCAGTTTACATGTCCTGGGAGTTTCTGATTGCATTTTGTTTTTAATCCTTTGGTGGTAGTATGCGTACCAGTTTTGTTTTTTTTGAGAACTTTATACAAGATTAGTAGATGTAAAAACTGAACTATATATAAGAAGAGTGGATGTAAAAAATGAACTTTATAAAATTAGAGCGACCATATGTAAAAACTATAAAAACTCATCCAAGTCCCATTCCTCTTCTCTGGATGGTTCTTGATTGGTCTGGTACATGGCTCGGGCTGCTGAATGCTGCTGGATGGCTGTGTTGCTTTAAAAGAGCTTAAAAAGTAAGGTGATGGATCCAAGTGGTTTTCAATAAGAGTGATAAGGACATCAATCTGTGCTGTATGGATCAGAACCCTCCCACAGACAGACTTCAGGAGACTAATCAGTGTATTGAGAAGTTTAACAGGGTCAGTGTTCTCGCCCTTGTGCCTTGACTGTGTGCTGTACTTCCGCTAGTACAGACTTCAGGTAAGTTAAATACAAGCGGTTCTGTTCATCACTGTACATGGTAAAAAGCATCTCTGCCATATGGCAGCTGTCCTTCATAGAGAGAGCTGGAAGGGTAGCTTCAGAGCCTCCCATTGGTTCAGAGTCCTAACAGCTGGTTCAATGGAGAACCAACGTGTAGAGCACATTTTTGTAATCTTCAGCGGTTCTTCTCTGCAGTTAATCATTTCATATACCTGGCAGTATGCTTTTTTACGGCTTGGAAATAAGGAAATAAGGTTTGTCTTACAAGAAATTCGATGTTTGTTGGGAGAGTTTCTATAGATGAATGTGACACCGCAAGCTGTAGAGAATGACAAATGCAATGAACAAGTACTTGATCAGGTAATCCGTATTCCTCTTTCAGTATTTTATGTAACACCCTTGCTTACATCACTGATGCATTGTCCGTTCCTATTCCTGCTAGGTTTTGGAGTATCAGTCCTGCTCTTTCAATTGTGTCAACAAGGGCGTCTGCTATGCCTCTTGCATCACCAGATTGTAGAGGGACAGAAATGTAGACACACTCCGTCCTGCTTCTCACTAAAATAATGTAAAACTACTCCTAACTGCTTCGACGCAATAATGTCAGTTGATACATCAACGACAAGGCTGAAGTTTTTGTTCCCTAGGTCACGCAACACAGTCTGTTTAAAGTGAGGTGCCAGTACTTCCATTATAATTTCTGTACATTTTGTAAGGTGAAGTGTCATCTCTGAGGTAGAGGTCTTCACCGACAATTATTTACCTGACCCGACCCGCCCCGATGTAAAATTCTTGTTATTAGCCCCAGATCCGACCCGGCCCGAAAAAACAGTGGAACGCTTTTCGTTTCCCCAGCTTATTATATGCACTGACTAGATACAGTATTAAAGCAGTGGTTTATTTCCAGTCAACCTGGAAATCTGGCTGAGCTACAGACAGTATTTATTCATGAACCTACACAGAGGACATGGAAAGTGTTCCCTCCGCTTTACGTGCTGTTACCTTTTTTTTCAATCGACTTGAAGTCAAGGTGCGTCTGCTTCGGGTTGCAAAATCTTCTGCATATGCTTCGTGCTAAAACTATGTTTTTTTATATCGTTAATCTTTGCAGACAGTACAGCTTTGCAATAACTGCAATAGTCCTTGGTTGAGTTGCCTTCCACAGGTTTTATCCAGCCTTTAAATTGCGGATTAGACGGCCACTCCTCTCGGAAGCGCTGAGTGTATGCTTTGTGTTTTGACATATCTACCAGAAATAAATTGCAAAAATAACCACTGCTTTCTACTCATTCTAACTACGACGACAAGTAAATTAACGCAAGTACGCTCAGTGCATTATGTGATGTTATGGCGTCGTTGTGGCTAGTGCGTGCATACAATCTGTACCATAGATATCCCACAATGCATTATTATGATATTTATGGTCTGTACTATACTACTTCCTGAAGTTCAGGACATGAGAAGCCGCTTGTGATTAAGCTGCTTGTGATGATTCAGTTTGGTGACTTCTTTCTATGAAAATCACATCACATCTCTGGTCTCATGCATCTGATCCACAAACAATATATATATATATATATATATATATATATATATATATATATATATATATATATATATATATATATAGGCAAATAGGTCCTTGTGCTGTTGATATCACCATTTCTCTTATTTCATAAAGATTTTGTGTGAAAATGTTTGATTACTGCATCGAGGTAGGTCTGTCTTCAGTGCGACAGCAACATTCCAAAACACTCGCATTCAAGGCGATCTAATAGGGTAATCTACCGGAAATACACAAGCAGGGCCTCGTTTGAAAGGTCTGAATTTCCAGGGCTGTCTCTCACAGTGTAATAAGTTGTCAGGATGTTAACAATGAAAAAAAATTAAATATAGGTATGTTATTTAAACAGTTGTAGCAGCACGTGGGGACGTGTAACGCTATATATTTTTCAGAACCCCGCTTACTCTTTAATTACCAACAGATTTTATTTTTTAAGATACATTTCCCCTCAATTGACTTAATTAGGGTAGACCCAAACTACTGAACTCTTTTTTTCCTGCACTAAATGACAGCAGTAGCTGACTGAGTCTAACTTAGCAGTCTTTCAACACAGATCCAAAGAAAAAAGAAGCAACCATCCTACCCATGCTGTGAAGATGACAGCTAGAAAACAACAGAGGATGTGTAGCCACCTCATCATTCCTGTTGTAAGTCTGCAGAAGAGATCAAATGTGAAGGTGTGTGCTTGCGTCCTAGTTAAAGACCTTTTCACACGGTTTAAACAAAGAACAGTGTAGCCCTAATGTTTTACAGCAACTAACATTTCAGTAGACAGTTGTATTGGTCTAATTCCACAGTACTGCGACAGGAAGAAACAATATGACTTATTACAATAGCACCAATCAGAATGTGTGTCAGAGGATTCACCTCATGGATGCATACCATAGCTGTCATAGGCCTGGAAATATACCTAATCATAGTAGGGCCTTAAATAAAATAAAGTATATGTCACTGCCATAGCTTTACTATATAATGGCACTGCCATAATGTAGATTTAATCCAGACTACTGTCTCTCTTAGCGCAATATGTAGCACGGCTAACATAATGATTTGAAAGGCTGAGATCCTTAGATAATTTATCTTGTGTTCTTGATATAATGCATTTCTATTTTCCTACATGGTACATATCTAACATATGAAACAGATAGATGTTTAGGTTCACACATAACATTGCACCTGAAGTTCAATGGACATCCCAATATGTAAGAATAATGCACACCACCTTGTTCTTTAATGCAAAATATAATGTTTATACAGTTAGTCAGAGCTCTATTTTAGGCATGTGTTGGTTTGTGTTAAAATACAGTAAAAAATACTTAGCGTTCATTTGCTCTATATATATATATATATATATATATATATATATATATATATATATATATATATATATATATATATATATATATACCCAGCTGGCATGAGCTACTAGAATATTTAACAGCCCTGGTAACAATTATATCTCGTATCGTTTTACAGTGCTTTGTTTCCCCAAGGATTGCATCAATGACTTACTTCTGAAAACTAGTCTTGATGCGCTACAAGAGCATTCCCCTGTGTTTAAAAGGCTCTCACAAATTCGGCAGACTACAGGTTGAGCAAAACAACCCCTTAGGACTCTTATCTTATGAACTAAACCTAATATTGTAAAATATTTATAAACTGGATGCATTTTTTCTTCAATGCAGGACTCTATAGCATCACTAATTTGAGCTAAATTTGATTCTATGCATTTGTCATTGGTTTCTTCAGCAAATTCACAATTTTCATTTTAAATTAATACATTCAAATATCAAAAGATTAAATCACATTATTTCTATAAATGTGGTTGCAATAATGTTGTAACGTTTTCATTGAAACAAATCCAGTATTCTGTATTTGATACCAGGTTGGTTTACCATTCAGAACCATGCTTTCTTCTAACGTTTTGAATGGCCAAGATTTACATATGATGTTTTATATCAAAGTTGTCGTATAAAGAAGATTCAATATTTATTAACAAATACCTTTAACATATAATAATAATACTTTTTTTTTTTTTTAATCTTTTATTGAAAACCCTTTTTAAAGAAAAAGTTGGCATATTACAAGGGAGAAAGTGGTTGTTTACACTGAACGGAAACAAAGTGTCCCTTTAGATGTCTCCCAGACCACCGAAATCTTTCACACCATGCTGCTGCCCTCCTGCCATGCCGATTCTGTTGATGGGAATGACTTTCATTGTAGTTTCTTTTAGGGAATACCAGCGGTCATGCCACGTTGCCCAAATTATTCCATTATCAAAACCACTTGGTTGAGAATCTTCAGCTGTGTACACTCCACCTAGATGGAAAAAAAATCAATGTCATTAGAAAAAAAAAAATCAACTAAAAAGAAAATAAATATCTTCTGACTATCTCAATGGTCACATACTTCATTTAAAATGAATGCACTTAACATCTGTATAAGAGAAAACCTTTGTACAATATACATTGTAAAAAAATAGTTTAGGATTTATAGACATCAATAACATTTATTATTATTATTATTATTATTATTATTATTATTATTATTATTATTATTTATTTCTTAGCAGACGCCCTTATCCAGGGCGACTTACAATCGTAAGCAAAAACATTTCAAGCGTTACAATACAAGTAATATAATAAGAGCAATTTACCAAATTGAGTAGGGTGGTGGTGGTGGGGGGTTCATAATGGGAACCTAATAAATCATCACAATAAAAATGTCTTACGTTGGTAGTATTTGCCATTGAGATGAGCTGCGTGGCATCTATTCATCCACCAGCCGGAGCCGTCTTGCTGGGCGCAGTTACCCGGGTATTTGTCATTGTCTGCGTCTGGGGTACTGAACTGCATTCCATTGTGGGAGGTGAAGTACTTGTCGCTGGGGTCATCTCCGAAGTCGTGACCATCAAAAGCATCTCCAGCATCACCTCCGAAGTAATAAGCATAGGTCAGGCGGTACATGTCTGCCTCTGGTCCCACCTTGAACATAGCGTAGTCTGCATTCCTAGCAGTGCAAAATAAAAATGTTAAGTTTTATGTGCTGCCTTTTCATGCTCGTTGCACAAATGATGTGATATAAACCAGTAACCCTGCTTATTCTGGAAATTAATGAACAATCTGTAGAAGTACTGACCCTTCCCCAGCTCCCACCACCTCCAGATTATTCTGTTCCATAAAATGAGCTCACTTTCAGTTACACAACCAGATCTATGTCTATAAAACTTTGAATTCTAAACCAATATTATTGAGGTATTATAAGATTGTTATTTACTTAGTTTGGCCATTCCAGTCTTTCAGCTCCATCCTGAGGATGTATGGAACAGAGGCCTGGGTGGAAAGCAGATGTATTTTCTCGTTGCCAAGCCAGAATTCACTATTTCCAGTAGGAGACAAGTATCCGAATCCTTCCCTGTACTGAATCCAGTTTTTGGTAAAGTTCACACTGCCATCTTGCCTCTGAAAATGTGTTTCAAAGAGCAGTTACATCATTTTAGGGTTACTGTATTTATATATCGAACATATCACAAAATATGTTTCCAATCAACGCACCTTTTGAATAACTGTCCAGCCATTGCCATTTCTGTCGATTTCACAGTAAACCAAAAACGGCTGTTTAGCTTTTGTGGGTTTGATGAAGTACAGACCGCTGACTTTCGCTCCTTTGTTAGCAACCTCCTGACAATCTTAACAACAACAAAAAAGTGCACTTATATTTACTGATAAAATTATCCCATGAATTCAAATAAAGAGAAAACAACAGAGTTGCCCTTCATGTTTATTTTGTTATTTTTTAAAATACAGGCTATGAGTGACATTTTCAAATGTGATTTTTTTATTTGGTATTCCAACAAAATATGGCCACAAGTGACCATAACCCACCTTTGTAAGCCAACCATTTGTCTAAAGCTATGTGAAGCAAAACAATAACAGTAACACATTTTTCATAAAAGAAGGGCATTTTTAAATGTGTTTTGGTATCACCTTTTCCTGTGATTTCTTGAATCGTGACAGTATCTTTGCATGGTTCTTGACATCTTTGCTCGAGCTGGACAGCCATCTGTTTAAGCTGCACCATTCTCTGGTCATTTGCTCGTAATAAATCTTGCAGCTCACTGAAAATACAATCCACATTTCATTAAACAACAGTGTAAAAAACAAATGAAATATTCTAGACAGCAAGAAATGAACTTACTTTCTTTGTGTAAACCTATGAAAAATGGTTTTTGTGAGCTGAAGTAATCTTATTCATAAATTACTAGTGTACCATTTCATAAATATAAATGACCCTTAAGTAGCTATAGCCTAACCTACCTTGGATTCAATGGTTTAACATGCAGTGTGCTGCTAACAACACCAGTTAGTTTTGAGATGCAATGTCTTGTTCCATACAAAACTTCCATAAATAATATTGAGAATATAGGGGCATATTAAAACCTTGGCACAAAAGCAAAAGATTTGTAAATCTTGGAAATACACCCCGTAAGGTATTTCATATTCATTACTCAAGAAATACCAAATTTCCATTTGACATTCTGGCACTGATTTTGGGATTCAGCTGGGCGGTGTACACAAACAGTATTTAACATCTACATGTGCATTTCTTTAATACATTGTTAAATATTAATCTTTAATACATTTTAAATCCATTTTATAGATTTCTTGATGTATTAAAATAATGTTTAACAATTATATCTCGTATCGTTTTACAGTGCTTTAAAAAGATACCTACTACATTTGAGATTCTTGGGAAATAATACTCTTCTCAAATCTCAGAATATCATCCAGCATGGTGTTGGATTTTTTCAAATATAGATCTGGAATTAAAAAAAAGAAAAATGTATCCAGGAACATCTACGCTTCCAGGAGCATCTTCACAGAAATCTAATCCTAACCTCAAATCACAATTCTACCCAAACCTGTAATTTAACCCTTACCTTAAAGTCTCTATCGGATTGCAAAACTACTAGAAAGAAATCCAGCAAGACAACTGAAATATGTTTCTCTGTACAACAAATATTGATAAAGTTCATTCTCCTGGGAGAATTTAGGACCCAAATAAAATGAAATAAACTCTAAATCGACCATTGGGTTACATTTTGTTTAAAAAAAATATTTTGGAAATAAGACTTTATATTATTTTGTGTATAATATATATATATATATATATATATATATATATATATATATATATATATATATATATATATATATATATATATATAAATAGCTTACTATTATATGTCAACACACAATAACATGTTATTAAACAGTTCCCATTAAAATAGCTATTTTAAACACATAACGTTTTTTTTAATTGATTGATGATATACTTTAACTAAAATACAAAAAAACTAAAAACTATTACATAATAAGATTTGATTAACCGGATTCATGTTTAATTGTTAAACTTTTTTTTTAAATTAATAAATTAAAACGGTACAGGTAATCAAAATACCACGTCTACTTCTGTAAGTCGCCTGCTAAATAAACAAATAATAGGGCCTTGTTCAATTTTAATAAGTCTTAACGTGTTCAATATATCTTTTTATTTAAATGAGCTATACCCTGTGGAGCAGATTTCCTTGCGGAGATGCTAGAATCCCTTATGTAGTTCGCTTTTTCGTGTGCTCCTGTAGTTAAATTTGAGATCTGATTTAAGGTGTTTTCCAGGTAACTCAGTTCTCTGTCAGCTTCTGGTTTGTATTTTTGCAAGTAATCTGCAATTCCACATGTTGTCGGGCAGTATTCTCCCTGCAAAAACAAACCAACAAACAAGCAAACAAGTTAAATCACGTACAGATGTCAATTCCACTTAAACCACTACCAAAAAAAAAAAAAAAAAAAAAAAGGCTAACACTTACAAACTCTGGATCAGGGCTGCATATGTCCCGTGAAGGTGGGGAATACTGTCAAATAAAAGTGAGAACATATTTTAAATACAATTCAGTAACAACAACAAAAGTGATAACGACGATAATAATAACCATTTACTTAATGCTACTTACTGCTAAAGTGGAAGAAATGAAAAAAAGAACCAAAGATTTTGTATATAACAAAGATATTGCTCTGAACAGCAGCATTTTTTTTTGTTCACAGCGTTGCCGCTTTCTGTGGAAAATGAAATACTCCTGCTAGCGACTCGAAATTTATTTCATCAAGGTCCTAAGTGCAAAGTGGAAAAACACCTGGCGGGAGGGGGGGGGGGGGGGGGGGGGGGGTGTTGGAGGTTGGGGGGTTTGGCAGACAGCTTTCACAACATCTGCCTCCCCCTTGACTAACTCTTTTTGAACAACATTGGCAAGCTCAGTTTTCGATAATACGTTGATTTAAGATAGACTGATCTGCATTTACTTGCAAATGTTGTTTAAAGTATCTCAAGAAGCAAGACACTACGTGGTCAATTTGGTCAACGTCTACTCCGCCAGGATAAACCATGGTTAGATGTTATGAGTATTTGATAGCACCGTGACCACAGATTACATTAACGACCTATCCCTAAAAATAAGTGGGTGATGAAATCCAGATGGATTCCATGATGCTGTCAAATTATTAAATCTACCTGGTGTTTATGCCATATTTTTTATCAAATAAATCACCTTTTTAACAATAAACTCTTATTATTATTATTATTATTATTATTATTATTATTATTATTATTATTTATTATACAGTGCACACACATTCTTCTTCTTCTTCTTCTTCTTCTTCTTCTTCTTCTTCTTCTTCTTATTATTTCATTTTTTTAAATTATTTATAAGATTTTTTAATAAGCAAACAAGTTGCTTTTTAGTAATGATCAGTTTTTGTTATTTGGAGTGTACAGTATAGGGCCTACTGTGATAAACTGCACATACCACACAAGGGTTAATAACAGAATCATAATTAAAACATACAGGAAATGGGTGTTTAAGTTTCAAAACTTTTTTTTTTTTTTAATGTAATTTTATCATCTTGTACTTCTAGGGTGAAGCTGTTCAAATAAAAGTATTTCCGGTGTTCGACACACAACGTTCTGTTTCTCTCAAGGATCAATTTTCTTAGTCATCACTAGAAACATGATCAAATACATCTTGTTTGAGTAAGCCAGGTCACTATGTTCATGCTGTAACCATCAGTGCAGGATTTCCTGACAACTTCCCAAAACAAAACTTATTAAATTATTTTACTAAAAATGTATTTTTTATTAATAATATTGCAACCAGAATTTCATTCACTAAACCCCCATGACAGCCAGCTGCATCTTGTTGTCCCATAACCAGTAATTTGAAAGTCAATAGAAGTGCTGGGACAGATTCAAAATTCAGTTGAATATTTAAAAATACATTTTTAATTTGGTGGAAATAAAACTATAATATGGTTGGGAGTTTTCTTACAATAAATTGCAATAAAGAATTGCTTTTTAAAATGATGGTGCACACTTGACAACAGCTGGTTTCAAATACACAGTTTCTGGTTTTCAAGCCACAACTAAACCATATTTATTTAAGCAACTTGCTTGAAATGTCCGTGACAGGAAGTTGCTTGAAAAAAAAAGTTGCCTGGTTTTGCATAAATTTATCAGATGTCTTATTCCTAATCTTAATAAAAACATGAGCTGCCAAATGAAACATTCTAAATAAGATTCTAAAATGCATCAGATGGATATACTGGGATTATAAAAAAAAAGTATAACAAAAAATAAATATATATTTTCTACTCTACAACAAGACCAGATCAAAAAACGAAACTGCAAACCAAAAGTAAAACTTATTTTAGTTTATTCTGACAATTATAAAACAAGTGACTTTTTATCCTTGTCTGTAGGTGGGATTTTTGGACTATACATGAACCTGGCAGATAAGGGGTATTCACAGGGTTCACCAAAAGCACCACGGCTTGGAGCAGTAGCGTCTCGTTTTATTTAATTTTATTTAATATGCAACAATAAATAGATAGCTTTAACGCAGAGTCAGCCTTCCACGCCAAATTCTCCACTTAGTCACCAACACAGTTGTGGAAAAAACCTGCAATCGTCATCATTCAGAGAAATCATTCTACATACAGAGTTATTGCAGGGGAGTCAAATCTCCAGAGTGCTTCCATCATCAGTCTTTCATAATAGATTACACAGTGCACACACACATATTATTATTATTATTATTATTATTATTATTATTATTATTATTATTATTATTATTTAAATGTAATTTTAGCATCTTGTACTTCTAGGGTGAAGCTGTTCAAATAAAAGTATTTCCGGTGTTCGACACACAACGTTCTGTTTCTCTCAAGGATCAATTTTCTTAGTCATCACTAGAAACATGATCAAATACATCTTGTTTGAGTAAGCCAGGTCACTATGTTCATGCTGTAACCATCAGTGCAGGATTTCCTGACAACTTCCCAAAACAAAACTTATTAAATTATTTTACCAAAAATGTATATATTAATAATATTGCAACCAAAATTTCTTTCACAGAGATTCAAATCTCAAAAGTGACTTAATCAGTCTTTCATTTATTTTTAAAAGAGAACTTTTTTTGTTAGTGTTCCAAAATTATAAACAATCTTGAGAATGATATACATGTGTGTTTCTACTTCAAAAGAAGTATGTCAGTTACAAACATCCCTGACCACTGCTGTCATTTTAACATCAGAGCTGCCAGTATGATGAAAAAGGTGACAGCCATGACCTATATAAACTGAATAACAGAACAGTACAGAATAAGAATTAGCAATCAAATGTTTAAATCTTCAGATTAATGCAAAAATGTAAATGAGACATACAGACTCCCCCCTATATCCTCAGAATCCAATATCCTCAAGAACGCTGATAATGTTACAACCAAGTTTATGCCGATTGTATAAGCGGTTCTCCAGGCTTATGCAAAAATGTAAGTGTGACATATAGATGGACAGGTGTATTGGCCAGACAGACACCCCAGTATATCTTCAGAATCTGATATTCAGAAACAAACTAAATAATGTTAATAGCAAATGACAATCAAATGGGCAGTTCCACAGATATATGCAAAAATGTGTGGTGTGATGTGCGACTGCCTCCACTACATTCCCTTTCACTGGAGGATTTCATGCCCGCAAGGGATAATATTAGGAATGAATTAAAGAAAAATCAACGACAAAAGAACATCATAATTTTGGTCTTGGGACAAACATTCTTTTGCTGCATTAAGAAGTTGTTGTTTCATCCCCCCCATTTTGGCCACACTTAATCCAAAACAACTTTGTATTTTCACAAATGTGGGTCAGAAGATCATTTCCATCATTTCAGTTTGGCTCTTCTGAAAGTGGTAGTCTCTCATTGTATGCTATACCTTGATCATCCGATCAATGACCTCTTGCTTTGTTTGTTAAAACAAACAGTAAAAGATAGAGACTCATGATAGACCAGAAACGGAGCAGGCTCAAATATTTGCAAAATCTTGTGAAATTCAGTTCTGTTGAGTTGACACTGAATTGAATTCAAGTCTTGTTAATGTTTTACTTATTAAAAAGAAAAAAAAAGAGGGGGTGGGTGGGCGGTGGGTGGGCTCCCGAGTGGTGCATCCAGTGCAGGATACACCCCATAGCCTGGAGATCACAGGTTCAAATCCTCCAGTTCACCACACACCAGCAACCTCCCTGGCTGATAGGGTGCCTGCGGGTCTGCAGTGGAGCCATTCAGATCTGTGTTATCCTCTGGCACTATAGGTCTAGTGGTTTCGCTGTGGATCTGCAGTGCGAAAAATGGCATCTTGGCAGGAACACATTTCAGAGAACACGTGTTTCAGCCTCTGTTTCCCAAGTCACCGGAGGATTGCAGCAATGTACCAGGATTAATAATAACACAATTGGCGATTCCAAATTGGGGAGACAACTGGTGTAAAAAAAAGTTACAGCCAAGGCTCCCGTTTAACTTAAACACTCAAACGAAAAAACAATTCATGTGAACAATTACACTAACACAGGGCAGCAGTGTGGAGTAGTGGTTAGGGGTTTGGACTCTTGACCAGGTGGTTGTGGGTTAAATCCCAGATGGAAGACACTGCTGCTGTACCCTTGAGCAAGGTACTTTACCTAGATTGCTCCAGTAAAAACCCAACTGTATAAATGGGTAATTGTATATAAAAATAATGTAATACAATTGTAAGTCAACCTGGATAAGGGCATCTACTAAGAAATAATTAATTAATAATAACCTATTCTCAAGCACTGAAGAAAATGCATGCTCCTACTGACACCTAGTGGACAGGAGCAATATAAAACATCAGATTTCAATATGGAAAGTTCTAACACAGTTTAATTTAGGGGCTAGGCAAAAGGTTCAAGCTCAAATAATTCCATACATTTTACTAGTTCTGCTCTTAAATTCGTTATATCTGGCACTGCACCAGGTGAAAGAAATTTCTGTTTCCAAATCATGCTGTTGAACTTCCCTGTTCATTTCACCTGGAGGGTGAAATTGTTCCCACCCCTTCAATGGCTTCTTTCCAACGACTAGTCTAATTAAGCTCCCCTATTCACTGCCATGCTTTCAGCCAGTAAGAAGTCTGAGCACAGAAGACACAGCTGAGGTGAAGTGTCCTAGGAAGTGCACGTGTAAAGGATTTCCTGAGAGAAAGGCATGGTAACTGAGAACTTTCTTTAATGTAATGTGGTACCAGAGATCCTGTTTTACAAGGAAAACACACATGTGCTGTAAGTGCAGTGCACAACAGGCAACATTATAGTGCTAGATACAAACACTCAGGAGCAAGGGAAACAGAATTTAAATTAAAAAGCCTCCCCTATCCCTACATTGACAGAGAGGGTTAAAAGGTCACACTGTCACATGATACACACAGAACAAGGGAGGCTTAGTCCTCCTAGCATTTACAATTCTCCACACAAGCTCAAGGTCAGTAAAATGCAAATTTAGAAAATAATAACTCAGTGCTGGAGCAACAGAACCAGAACCATTTGGTACGGTTGCAAACACCATAAAATAGCACAGGGTGGCAACCAGTAATTAAAATGACTTTTGAATCTTCTTTCTCTTTAGGTTTTAGTTGTTGCCTTTGATTCATTTTTTTTTTATAAACCTGTTATAGGATATGTTATCTATAGAACAGGATTGATATGTGAGAGAAAATATGAAGAATTGACATGAATTGATACAGTACCACACAACTTGCTGCACCTGCCCACCTGTAATACCGCCAAGCAAACTGATACTATTATAATACTGGTATTGTCTCTCTACACTAGCTAGTAGAAGCAAGGTATAACAGTCTCTTTGGAAAGAGATGCGTTGATATAATTAGCCCAAGTGTGAACTTTCACTGAAGCTGTTTATCACCAGGAGAAAGAAAGCATATTGCAAATAACACAATTGATGGTATAGTAACTGCCTCCCCTTGACTCACTCTATTTGAAGAACATTGACAGGCTCAGTTTTCGATAATACGTTGATTTAAGTGATTAGTAATCAATCTTTACCTGCAAATGTTGTTTAAAGTATAACAAGAAGCAAGACACTAAGTGGTTAATTTGATCAACGTCTACTCCGCCAGGATGAACCACGGTTAGATGTTATGAGTATTTGATTACATTGACGACCTATCCCTAAAAATAAGTGGGTGATAAAATCCAGATGGATTCCACAGTACTGTCAAATTATTTACAAATTTAGCTGGTGTTTATGCCATACTTTTATCAAATAAATCACCTTTTTAACAAAAACTCAAAAAATTTAATCAGTTATAATAGATTACACAGTGCACACACATATTATTATTATTATTATTATTATTATTATTATTATTATTATTATTATTATTATTATTATTATTATTATTATTATTATTTAAATGTAATTTTAGCATCTTGTACTTCTAGGGTGAAGCTGTTCAAATAAAAGTATTTCCGGTGTTCGACACACAACGTTCTGTTTCTCTCAAGGATCAATTTTCTTAGTCATCACTAGAAACATGATCAAATACATCTTGTTTGAGTAAGCCAGGTCACTATGTTCATGCTGTAACCATCAGTGCAGGATTTCCTGACAACTTCCCAAAACAAAACTTATTAAATTATTTTACCAAAAATGTATATATTAATAATATTGCAACCAAAATTTCTTTCACAGAGATTCAAATCTCAAAAGTGACTTAATCAGTCTTTCATTTATTTTTAAAAGAGAACTTTTTTTGTTAGTGTTCCAAAATTATAAACAATCTTGAGAATGATATACATGTGTGTTTCTACTTCAAAAGAAGTATGTCAGTTACAAACATCCCTGACCACTGCTGTCATTTTAACATCAGAGCTGCCAGTATGATGAAAAAGGTGACAGCCATGACCTATATAAACTGAATAACAGAACAGTACAGAATAAGAATTAGCAATCAAATGTTTAAATCTTCAGATTAATGCAAAAATGTAAATGAGACATACAGACTCCCCCCTATATCCTCAGAATCCAATATCCTCAAGAACGCTGATAATGTTACAACCAAGTTTATGCCGATTGTATAAGCGGTTCTCCAGGCTTATGCAAAAATGTAAGTGTGACATATAGATGGACAGGTGTATTGGCCAGACAGACACCCCAGTATATCTTCAGAATCTGATATTCAGAAACAAACTAAATAATGTTAATAGCAAATGACAATCAAATGGGCAGTTCCACAGATATATGCAAAAATGTGTGGTGTGATGTGCGACTGCCTCCACTACATTCCCTTTCACTGGAGGATTTCATGCCCGCAAGGGATAATATTAGGAATGAATTCAAGAAAAATCAACGACAAAAGAACATCATAATTTTGGTCTTGGGACAAACATTCTTTCACTGCATTAAGAAGTTGTTGTTTCATCCCCCCCATTTTGACCACACTTAATCCAAAACAACTTTGTATTTTCACAAATGTGGGTCAGAAGATCATTTCCATCATTTCAGTTTGGCTCTTCTGAAAGTGGTAGTCTCTCATTGTATGCTATACCTTGATCATCCGATCAATGACCTCTTGCTTTGTTTGTTAAAACAAACAGTAAAAGATAGAGACTCATGATAGACCAGAAACAGAGCAGGCTCAAATATTTGCAAAATCTTGTGAAATTCAGTTCTGTTGAGTTGACACTGAATTGAATTCAAGTCTTGTTAATGTTTTACTTATTAAAAAGAAAAAAAAAGAGGGGGTGGGTGGGCGGTGGGTGGGCTCCCGAGTGGTGCATCCAGTGCAGGATACACCCCATAGCCTGGAGATCACAGGTTCAAATCCTCCAGTTCACCACACACCAGCAACCTCCCTGGCTGATATGGTGCCTGCGGGTCTGCAGTGGAGCCATTCAGATCTGTGTTATCCTCTGGCACTATAGGTCTAGTGGTTTCGCTGTGGATCTGCAGTGCGAAAAATGGCATCTTGGCAGGAACACATTTCAGAGAACACGTGTTTCAGCCTCTGTTTCCCAAGTCACCGGAGGATTGCAGCAATGTACCAGGATTAATAATAACACAATTGGCGATTCCAAATTGGGGAGAAAACTGGTGTAAAAAAAAGTTACAGCCAAGGCTCCCGTTTAACTTAAACACTCAAACGAAAAAACAATTCATGTGAACAATTACACTAACACAGGGCAGCAGTGTGGAGTAGTGGTTAGGGGTTTGGACTCTTGACCAGGTGGTTGTGGGTTAAATCCCAGATGGAAGACACTGCTGCTGTACCCTTGAGCAAGGTACTTTACCTAGATTGCTCCAGTAAAAACCCAACTGTATAAATGGGTAATTGTATATAAAAATAATGTAATACAATTGTAAGTCAACCTGGATAAGGGCATCTACTAAGAAATAATTAATTAATAATAACCTATTCTCAAGCACTGAAGAAAATGCATGCTCCTACTGACACCTAGTGGACAGGAGCAATATAAAACATCAGATTTCAATATGGAAAGTTCTAACACAGTTTAATTTAGGGGCTAGGCAAAAGGTTCAAGCTCAAATAATTCCATACATTTTACTAGTTCTGCTCTTAAATTCGTTATATCTGGCACTGCACCAGGTGAAAGAAATTTCTGTTTCCAAATCATGCTGTTGAACTTCCCTGTTCATTTCACCTGGAGGGTGAAATTGTTCCCACCCCTTCAATGGCTTCTTTCCAACGACTAGTCTAATTAAGCTCCCCTATTCACTGCCATGCTTTCAGCCAGTAAGAAGTCTGAGCACAGAAGACACAGCTGAGGTGAAGTGTCCTAGGAAGTGCACGTGTAAAGGATTTCCTGAGAGAAAGGCATGGTAACTGAGAACTTTCTTTAATGTAATGTGGTACCAGAGATCCTGTTTTACAAGGAAAACACACATGTGCTGTAAGTGCAGTGCACAACAGGCAACATTATAGTGCTAGATACAAACACTCAGGAGCAAGGGAAACAGAATTTAAATTAAAAAGCCTCCCCTATCCCTACATTGACAGAGAGGGTTAAAAGGTCACACTGTCACATGATACACACAGAACAAGGGAGGCTTAGTCCTCCTAGCATTTACAATTCTCCACACAAGCTCAAGGTCAGTAAAATGCAAATTTAGAAAATAATAACTCAGTGCTGGAGCAACAGAACCAGAACCATTTGGTACGGTTGCAAACACCATAAAATAGCACAGGGTGGCAACCAGTAATTAAAATGACTTTTGAATCTTCTTTCTCTTTAGGTTTTAGTTGTTGCCTTTGATTCATTTTTTTTTTTATAAACCTGTTATAGGATATGTTATCTATAGAACAGGATTGATATGTGAGAGAAAACATGAAGAATTGACATGAATTGATACAGCACCACACAACTTGCTGCACCTGCCCACCTGTAATACCGCCAAGCAAACTGATACTATTATAATACTGGTATTGTCTCTCTACACTAGCTAGTGGAAGCAAGGTATAACAGTCTCTTTGGAAAGAGATGCGTTGACATAATTAGCCCAAGTGTGAACTTTCACTGAAGCTGTTTATCACCAGGAGAAAGAAAGCATATTGCTAATAACACAATTGATGGTATAGTAACTGCCTCCCCTTGACTCACTCTATTTGAAGAACATTGACAGGCTCAGTTTTCGATAATACGTTGATTTAAGTGATTAGTAATCAATCTTTACCTGCAAATGTTGTTTAAAGTATAACAAGAAGCAAGACACTAAGTGGTTAATTTGATCAACGTCTACTCCGCCAGGATGAACCACGGTTAGATGTTATGAGTATTTGATTACATTGACGACCTATCCCTAAAAATAAGTGGGTGATAAAATCCAGATGGATTCCACAGTACTGTCAAATTATTTACAAATTTAGCTGGTGTTTATGCCATACTTTTATCAAATAAATCACCTTTTTAACAAAAACTCAAAAAAATTTTTTTTAATCAGTTATAATAGATTACACAGTGCACACACATATTATTATTATTATTATTATTATTATTATTATTATTATTATTATTATTATTATTATTATTTAAATGTCATTTTAGCATCTTGTACTTCTAGGGTGAAGCTGTTCAAATAAAAGTATTTCCGGTGTTCGACACACAACGTTCTGTTTCTCTCAAGGATCAATTTTCTTAGTCATCACTAGAAACATGATCAAATACATCTTGTTTGAGTAAGCCAGGTCACTATGTTCATGCTGTAACCATCAGTGCAGGATTTCCTGACAACTTCCCAAAACAAAACTTATTAAATTATTTAACCAAAAATGTATATATTAATAATATTGCAACCAAAATTTCTTTCACAGAGATTCAAATCTCAAAAGTGACTTAATCAGTCTTTCATTTATTTTTAAAAGATAACTTTTTTTGTTAGTGTTCCAAAATTATAAACAATCTTGAGAATGATATACATGTGTGTTTCTACTTCAAAAGAAGTATGTCAGTTACAAACATCCCTGACCACTGCTGTCATTTTAACATCAGAGCTGCCAGTATGATGAAAAAGGTGACAGCCATGACCTATATAAACTGAATAACAGAACAGTACAGAATAAGAATTAGCAATCAAATGTTTAAATCTTCAGATTAATGCAAAAATGTAAATGAGACATACAGACTCCCCCCTATATCCTCAGAATCCAATATCCTCAAGAACGCTGATAATGTTACAACCAAGTTTATGCCGATTGCATAAGCGGTTCTCCAGGCTTATGCAAAAATGTAAGTGTGACATATAGATGGACAGGTGTATTGGCCAGACAGACACCCCAGTATATCTTCAGAATCTGATATTCAGAAACAAACTAAATAATGTTAATAGCAAGTTTCATGACAATCAAATGGGCAGTTCCACAGATATATGCAAAAATGTGTGGTTTGATGTGGGACCGCCTCCACTACATTCCCTTTCACTGGAGGATTTCATGCCCGCAAGGGATAATATTAGGAATGAATTAAAGAAAAATCAACGACAAAAGAACATCATAATTTTGGTCTTGGGACAAACATTCTTTTGCTGCATTAAGAAGTTGTTGTTTCTTCCCCCCCATTTTGGCCACACTTAATCCAAAACAACTTTGTATTTTCACAAATGTGGGTCAGAAGATCATTTCCATCATTTCAGTTTGGCTCTTCTGAAAGTGGTAGTCTCTCATTGTATGCTATACCTTGATCATCCGATCAATGACCTCTTGCTTTGTTTGTTAAAACAAACAGTAAAAGATAGAGACTCATGATAGACCAGAAACGGAGCAGGCTCAAATATTTGCAAAATCTTGTGAAATTCGGTTCTGCTGAGTTATTATTTTTATTATTTATTTCTTAGCAGACACTCTTATCCGGGGCAACTTACAGTCGTAAACAAAAAAATACATTTCAAGAATCACAGTACAAGTATTAATACAATTAAGAGCAAGATAAAATACAGTGACTTCAGTTCTAGTAATTACAAGTATATGACAAAATACGATTCAATATCGGAGCAGATAACAGTGTCAGTGATAGTTACATCAGGATACGATTAAATGCAAAATACTACAGATTGAATAACACTAGTGGCAGATTACAGTACAGTACTCTGTAAAGTACAGGATTAAATGCAGTAAAACAGGGAGCAGATAAGTGCAAGAAAAGCATGTTAAGGAAGAGTGATAAAGTGTCCAGAGGGAAAAAGAGAAGGTGGTCAAGGACTGGGCAGTCCTGACATCTGTAGGAGTTGACACTAAATTGAATTTAAGTCTTGTTAATGTTTTATTTATTTAAAAAAATAAATAAATAATAATAAAGAAACATTATAGCCAAGGCTTCCGTTAACTTAAACAAACGAAAAAAACAATTCATGTCAACAAATTGTGAACAAGAACCTGTTGTCAAACACTGAAGAAAATGTGTGCCCCTACTGACACCTAGTGGATAGGAGCAGTATAAAACATCAGACTTCAATATGGACAGTTCTAACACAGTTTAATTTAGGGGTTAGGCAAAAAGGTTCAAGCTCAAATAATTGCATACATTTTACCAGTTGTGCTCTTAAATTCGTTATAAGAACATAAGAACATAAGAAAGTTTACAAACAGGAGGAGGCCATTCGGGCCATCTTGCTCGTTTGGTTGTTAGTAGCTTATTGATCCCAGAATCAATGCACCAGGTAAAATAAAGTGCTGATTCCAAATCATGCTGTTGAACTTCCTTGTCTCCCTTATCCCTACATTGACAGAGAGGGTTAAAAGGTCACACTGTCACATGATACACACAGAACAAGGGAGGCTTAGTCCTCCTAGCATTTACAATTCTCCACACAAGCTCAAGGTCAGTAAAATGCAAATTTAGAAAATAATAACTCAGTGCTGGAGCAACAGAACCAGAACCATTTGGAACGGTTGCAAACACCATAAAATAGCACAGGGTGGCAACCAGTAATTAAAATGACTTTTGAAGCTTCTTTCTCTTTAGGTTTTAGTTGTTGCCTTTGATTCATTTTTTTTTTTTATAAACCTGTTATAGGATATGTTATCTATAGAACAGGATTGATATGTGAGAGAAAACATGAAGAATTGACATGAATTGATACAGTACCACACAACTTGCTGCACCTGCCCACCTGTTATGCCGCCAAGCAAACTGATACTATTATAATACTGGTATTGTCTCTCTACACTAGCTAGTGGAAGCAAGGCATAACAGTCTCTTTGGAAAGAGATGCGTTGACATAATTAGCCCAAGTGTGAACTTTCACTGAAGCTGTTTATCACCAGGAGAAAGAAAGCATATTGCAAATAACACAATTGATGGTATAGTGACTGTTTAAAAAAAAAAATTAAATTAAATAATCACTATAAGAAATGAACATATCCTATGAGATCCTGGGATCATAGACCTCTCAAGCATATACCCTATAATTGCACATAAAAAAGAAAAGGCTTCTTTCTACTATGACTATCTGATCTATGTTAAGTGCAGCCAGTAGCTGCTAGATAAATATATCTGTTCAGTCACTTTTCCTTTTGTGAACCCACACATTCTCAGCATTGTTGACGTTCCCTTATCAATATGGGATACTATGCAGTGGTGTGTACGTGCTGCCGTCTACAGTCCAAACGAAAGATGAACTTTAGGAAATAGGAACTATATTCGCTTTTGTTTTCAGTACCACCAGGTCAACATTTATTGGCACACTCGTCTGCTTGAACTTTTGGACACATAAACAATATACAGTGCCTTGCATAAGTATTCACCCCCCTTCGACTTTTCCACATTTTGTAGTGTTACAACCTGGAATTAAAATGGATTTAATTAGGATTTTTGTCACTGATCTACACAAAATAGTCCATAATGTCCAAGTGGGGAAAAAAATCTACATATTTTTCAAAATTATTTACAAATAAATACTGAAAAGTCTTGATTGCATAAGTATTCACCCCTTTGCTGTGACACAGCCTGTACTTTTCCATCCAACGAGGTTACCCGTGGTCAGGCTGGGGCCCCGCCCCCTTTCACCTGGAGTGTCTACTCCGGCCCCAGAGCCTCCGGGAGACCGTGGAGCTAGCGCATGAGATGGAGGTGGTCTGGGCTATGGAGCGATGGCTCGGCAGGACGAAGCTGACCAGCAGTCCGGACGACACAGCTTGAGACAGGGCCGTTCGCCCCCAGTGAGGCGCCAACGGCATGGCTCCCAGAGGTCGTCGCTCTTCTCAGAGCGGTAGAGGCCCATGACCTGGGAACCAGGGCACGGCAGCCTCTCTTTTGCTGGGGCTTTGGATGGCCTGGTCATCGCCGCGCCTAATGCCTGATAAGGCGCCGTCCTGAGGGAGCTAAGGGTCCCCGCCCGACGCCAGAAAATTCCCTACCACATACCCCTGTCGCGGCAGAGCCGGTCAACACGGTGATGGTGGTCGGGAGGACTTCGTGTCAAAGGGGTGCGCTGCTCCAAAGTCAGTGGTGGCCGGCTCCAGTGAAGGCGACCACTGCCCAGTTACAGACAGTGACGGGGGAGCTGGCGCTGATGGGGGGGGGGGGACATTGACCATACGTTCCTCATGGTTCACATCCTTGGACCTAAGGAGTGGCTACTGGCAGGTAGCCCTCGTCCCTGAAACTCGACCAAAGACCGCCTTTTGCACCAGGCAGGGTCTATGGCAGTTCCGGGTGATGCCGTTTGGACTTTGCAATGCTCCTGCTACTTTCGAGCGGCTTATGGAGCGAGCCCTAACTGGCATCCCCCGGCAGCGCTGCCTTGTCTACCTGGACGACCTGCTGGTGCATGGACCTAGCTTTGAAGAGGCCCTCGCCTCCCTTCAACAGGTGCTGCAACGCCTGGTGGCAGTGTGTGTGAAGCTGAACCCAGACAAGTGTTGGTTCAGGAGAAAGGGGGTCACCTTTCTCCGACACTGGGTGGAGGGTCAGGGCATCAGCACTGAGGCGGACAAGATCAGCGCTGGACACTGATGCAAGCAACTTGGCGATCGGGGCGGTCCTCTCCCAACAGGGACCAGAAGGATTGAGCAGCTGCAGCCCTTTTAACTTCACGGTACAACATCAGGCTGGGGTCCGCCACACCAACGCGGATGCCTTGTCCCGGCGACTGTGTGCTGAAGAGGGCTGTGACCACTGCCACAGAAAGGAGGACCGGGAGCAGGAGCAGCACAGAAGAGGCTTGAAACCCGCAGAGCAGCCGCCTGGAATGGGGGACCCAGCCCCGATAGCAACCTGTACGCAGCTGACCATGACGGAGGCAGCCGAGTGGTTCTGGCTGCAGGAGGGGGACCATGATCTCATTCCTGTCCTGGAGTGGGTGGAGCGGCAGCAGCATCCATCCTGGGAAGCCATTGCCCGGCTCTGTCCGGTCGTGAAGGCACAGTGGTCCCGCTTGGCCATGCAGGACTTCCATGCTTTTTAAGTGGAAGTTGTTTAGGCATGTGCGAGCAAGCACTGTGTGCTCCGTACCACTTTTTATCTGAGTACCTGAAAATAACACTACAACGGTACCGCTACATTTGAAAGAATCATGCAATGTGTTATACTAACTGGTTTGTTCATAAATATGTCATCTTGCACCCGGCCTTTTCACTGGATTTTTAAATGTGTAAAATTTTAAAGAAATTAAGAAGTAATAATGGATATCGGCCAAGAAAAAGAAAAAAAAAAACATGCTGGGTTTGTTTTATTAAACAGTGACATTATTTAGCTATGTGTGTGAGTTATAGTTTCACAGTGATATATTAAAATGTTTTCTTAAAGCACACATTTCACTAGTTAAACTGGACAAGTACGCAAGGTAGTGATAATCTATTGAGAAACAGATACATAAATTAATGCACCTCGATTGTATTTCGTCTATTATTCGTACTGATAAAAACAAGGAAGCCATTGCTTGGATCATGGGAACGTTATAGTTAGATATTTTTTCCTTTTTTTTTCGTAGCCAGAATTTAGATAAAGTAATAATTATCTACCTATTATGTGTTCTGTGACAAGGATGACAGAGGTTGAGACTCAGAGACAGTTTGGAAAGTTCAAAATAAAGCTTTTTAATAAACAAAAATACAAAATAAACAGCCACGAGGGCCAAACAAAAAGGTTTCAAACATAAAATAAACACAAAACAAAACTTACAAATAAGGTTTCCAGGCTGGGCGTTGCCTTCACTGGTCAAAAAAACTTACAAAACACAGCACACACAAAAACACTTCTTCTCTTCTAGAACTCTCTCCCCTACTGGGAGGCTGAGGCCTCCTTTTATGCCAGGTGGCTGAATAATAATTTAATAATTGGCGGATTGCTCCCACCTGAAGCAATCAACCTGGGCAGGGAGGAGAATTTAACTCCTTCCCTGCCAGTATTTCTAAGGGCAGAGCCCTGCTCTGCCACATGTTCATTTTTAGCGTGATTGAAACCAGGGTTAACATGTATAAGAAAACCGGAGCCACCATTCTCCATGTCAGAATAAATTTGTATTTTATAGACACTGAATAAACTTAATATCCTGTTAG